>NW_025764892.1:3763456-3808456 GCF_003918875.1 Haliotis rubra
AGTAATTGCTGCAAATGTTGGCCATACAAAGAACTGACTTTGACGCCATCTTGTGGTCCTTCAAGTAAACGGAAACACAAGCAATGCTTCCGCTGTTGTGGCTATGAACTTTATCTATATGTGAATTACATTTTACTCATTGAAATTACAATAACTAACAGAATAAACCTTCCAAAACAATATGCGTTTCTTTTTTTGTTGTTGAATAATATATATGTGATAATTATTCAGTTCAAACACCAGGTAGCAGTTAATAGTTTGTTTACATATGTGTTTGGCATCTGAACCAATGACTACAGAAATACATATGTACCTGACTCTTGAGCTCAGGCGCGCCTTCTCCCGGTTCAAGATGTCTTTCCGTTTCGACCCAAGGTGCCAAACACGATTGTAGGCTGGAAGAGGATGTACCGTAAATGTACCCCGGATTTATTTCCGGCAAAACGTTTACTTTCTCTGGGAAGACTTTTTAGCGCAAAGTTATTGTAAGTCGAGTGTGACTTGTTACCAAGTCAACAAATATGATGAATAAGTAAAACAATTATCATTCAGTATGCGTGTTTTAGGTGTTCTTTGAAACTGAAACATATGATAACATATGCAATAATATCCTATTCCCCGTAGTTATTGTTAAATCTCATTTCTGGTGTCCCCCGTCGTGATATTCCTCGAATATTGCTAAAAGCGGCGTAAAATCCAACTAACTCACTCACAATTGTTAGATCTTTGACCTGAAACTATTTTTCCTGCGTGAGTGATTATCGAAAACCCCATAGCTGAATATTGCTGGGTGCGACGTTAAACGACAAACCAACGAAGGTAATAATATGACATCCTAATGGAAGGTTTGCAAGTGACATTATGGTGTGCCATTTTTTCTGTTTACAATGAGAGATATTACGACTTTGGTTTTATTTATTTATTTTACACCGACAATCATTGCTACATTGTAAAAGATATGACACACTGATCAGAAAGGCGTTATGGTATCTTACCACCAAATATACACACAGTCATGTCATCATAACACAAGCAACATTACCATCATATCAATTCGCATTTATTGTTCTTAATAGTCATAGTGTATTCGTAGTTGACATGTTAGTCAATGTCAACATTGTCAAGATCACGGGAACATATTTCATGTCCACATCCACATGCCGAAGTACACAACAGGTTCAACCTCTTGCAGCTACACCTTCCTGTATATTGGCGTTTACATGCACAGATATGTTGAAGAAGGTCCCCGGAAACGATTTAGTCTTAACTTCTTTGCAACCTTATCACAGAGGAACAGAGGAATATTTGATGAAGATCTGTACTGAACAGCAAAAGTAACGCAAGTCTGGCTTTTTGTCAATTTGTTTAATAGAAGACAATCAAAATCATGTCTAATCATTTATTCTATAGAAAACACTGTCAACTTAACAGTTGAAAGTTGCTGTTGACATTGCAATAAGTTCAAATTGATCACAGTCCGTCAAATGGAGATGCCCCTGAACGCGAAAAGTGACAGTCTCTTTAGTAGCGCGTATAGCCACCTTGAGCTTGCACACAGGCCGTGCAACGTTACCTCATTCAGTTCACGAGTGTCTGAAAGACTGCCTGAGGCAACTGCTTCCGCTCAAACACCAACCTGTATTCCAATTGTGCAAGTGTGAGTGGCTGTCTACCTTCCCCAATCCTCCGTCAAATTTCGTCCCAGGATGTTCAAAGGGAGCCATATCCGGGAAAGAGACGGCCAGGGAAAAATGTTAACGTTGTTATGAGCCAGATGATCAATCAACACCCTTGCTGTGTGAGGGCTGCTGGCGTTGTTGACGTGTCAAAACTGGCCCCACATGTGGCCGTCGGCAGTGGATTCCAGCAGCCCGAAGACGACGCCTAATCGTATCGCTGGACACTGCTCCACTTGACCCAAGAACTAAGGCTGCTGTTACTGTTTCTGCTTGAGTTCGGTTCTTTAGATGAGTGACCCGGATGAACCGATCTTGCGTATGAGTTGTCACTCGTTGCCGTCCGGTACGGGGACGATCAGCAGCAACCCCGGTTTGCTGATGACGTTGAGCAAGTCGTGTAATGTGGTAAGATGACAGCCCAATTGCCTAGCTACAGCGGTTGCAGAGCTACCTCCGTGCAACTTTCCAATGGCCACTCTCCTCTGCTCAGTCGTTAGTCTAGGCATCGTTTGTGTGGCGTGTACACCTCCTAGCGTCAATACTGAACTGTTTTTGACACAAACCTTTATAGAGAATATCTTAGAGTGAAATGCATGCTTTCCATCCAGAACCGTCGACGCACGTGCTAAAGTTATGGTTTTGCTGCACTGTTGGTGTGTTTGCACATTGCATGACATCATCTCATCTGGGATCATTACGTCACTTTACCATGAACGTTCCATAAACATGAACGCTTACCTTCATGAAATTTCATTTTTTCGAAACTTGCGTTTCTTTTGCTGTTCAGTATATTACGTAAGAAAAGTACTGCTTTAGATACAAAATATTAAGTGTCTAGTTTTGTGGACAACTCAAAGAAATTCCTAGACAATATTCATATAAACATCTTGCTTCTACTGTAACGTTCATAAAAATATGCATACCTCGGTTTTAGTAATATGTAATGATATACACAAAAGAGTTACACATAGCATGGTCATGACACTATGACCATCGATCTTCACAAGTGGGATACGATGGCATGCATCAAGTAAGTGAGAACGATCACCCGATCACATTAGTTCGCTCTTACAACATGGGTAGCTGAAGATCAATTTTGACCCAGCATATTTGTGAACCTGCCAGACTGTTAATGAATAAATGCAAAGTCAGTCTCATGATGTCTGTTGTAGATCATTCCAAATGCTATTATTGACAACAGAATGTATGTCGCCAATATCTTTTCTGGTCTCTGCATAAGTCGTACTTCAGACAGCCAATTGTCAAGTTGCATTTAATTACTATCAGCTATTCCGTACACGCACAGAAGTTGGTATATACGTTGACAGACGCTTTAGAATTATATTTTGCGTGGAAAACCTTGAATCGTCTATACATATTGACAGTAGTGAGTGACCTCGTCCAGATGAATACTAACAGACCAACTGTCGTTCCTTTCCCGATTTCCATATGTCGCATGACTACACTGTCCTTCAAGCAGAAAGTGATTGAACTGACAATAGTTACCGCATCATGGAATTGGCTCAGGTGAATCACTATCTTCATCAGCTGATGCACGTCGACAATACAACGTCAGCTCTAACATATTGACAGATCACACCTAGATTAACATTACCAAGTCGGCTGTAGTCAACTGCATTGTTCCAACAACAGATATTATGAAGCCACCAGCTGTGTTCAGCAGAGTGTGTTTCAAACGAAGGACATCTTCTGCTTGCCCAGATCTATATATCTAGTTTCCGAAATACGAATGCTAGTAATACTAGGAGAATAGGTTTTTTAAATGCGTTTCCCTCCGTGTAAGAACCACAGTCGCTCTGTATCGCTGGGACATTACACATGCCAGTAGTCTGTCTCATACTCTAAACCTTCGGCCCAACCCCTTCTGTAATGCAATAGTCCAAAATGAAGCCAGTCTAGTTCTGAATCTCCGAACTCACTGGGGCTAATTCAGTATATACGGAGTTATATATTGCTATCAAAATTCCTATTTTCAGAGGCTTCCGCTTGGTATAACGTGCCAGGATCCTGTAATTATGGACCCAAACATGCTCCGGATATGCTTATTGGTTTTTCAAGACCATATCTATGTTTCTGAATTTCTCCCACTTTTCTCTCCTGTTCAAGATGAAATCCACCTAAGAGCAGGATTAATTGATTACCTTCTCACTAACACAGTGAGTAGCGACTTAAGAGACCTACTTTTAGTTTGTACCACAACCTCCCGGTTTTTCCTGGTTACGTCAGTGTGCGCGCGCGTGCGCGCGTGCGTGCGTGCGTGCGTGTGTGTGTGTGTGTGTCCTTATTGGTGAAATGACACACAACTACATCCTAATCACTAAATTTATTCATGGGTAATTTTTTTATAATGTTTGCACTGTTAACTGATCAACATGAAGAAACTTGATTGGCATTTAGAAGTTGGAAGGTAACACAACAACTTATGGTATGGATGTACAACTTCTTTATTATTTACAGCACGACGTTTCTGGGATGCTTCTTAGTAGCCCAGAAACGTCGTGTATTTATGATAATGAATATTTGCTTGATATTTTATGGAATATGGAAAGGTTAATCCAAGTACATTGTATGTACGATTGCTTGTGCGATCTCTTAATCAGGATGATTATATTCTTCAATTATCCATGGGGTAGTGCCAAGGCAGCACTCAACAAATCTGTCACACCACTTCTGATCCCATCCTCTGATTACAAAGCTGCTATTAGATCTTATATCCGTGATCTGATGCAAAAGAAGTGGGACACCCAAGCAGGTATCATTAAATTACATGCAATAAAACCAACTATCGGTTACACCTACTTGGGTTGTCAGTCCAGATTTGAAGAGGTCATCATACGACGATGACGTATTGGCCACACAAGATATACTCATGAGTACCTATTAAAAGGTGAGGATCCGCCGTTTTGTATCCCTTGTGATGAAAGAATGTCTTGCTTGACTGTGTTGAATATTCAATCACAAGGGATAACTATTTCAAAGCACGAACCATGAAGGATCTTTTTACTAATATAAGTTCTCATTTAATTATTGCATTTTTAAAAGAATTAGACGTGTTAACTGATATGTACATAGATACATATTTTATTATTGGTAGTTAGATTAGTAACTGATACTGTTAGTGGCTATACCCTCAAAGGGGGTTGAAGTAGCGTAAAATTATTGTCCTCCTGAGAGGGTACGTAAGTCCCGAAATATTCAAAGGAAATTCAAAGGCTGTTTTAAATGTAGTATTCTTGTAATTTTAATTTGGCTAAATTTGACTTCAATCGCCAGCGGCTGAAGGGATGATATAAATCCAGCTAGGGTCGATGCAGGTAGCAAAAGTAATGTAAGTCCCCATGGTCCCTCATTTGGTGATCTACCTTCAGTTGTTGGCGATTTATAGCCAGTTTTTATATTGTATTGTCCAAATATGGCTATTAGTTTTAACTTTCCACACTAGTTTTAGTTGTAATTGTGATATTCTAGTTGTTTTACTATCCTTCGTAGACAGGTTTCTATCATATACATATAAAAAGTGTTCAAACACATACCCTTGATATCCGGAATGATGCACAAGGCTTTAAGCCATGAAAACATTTGAAAACTTGCAAATTTACAAATGTTTTCCCACCTAAGGAACTATTCATATTTCGAACCCAACTAAACTTAGAAAAGAGTCGGAAATTACATCACCTATTACAATCAAAAGGAATGCATTGGGAATACTGTGTATTTCAGAGTTATATGACGGGGTTGTATATTTGGTGGTAAGATACCATAACGCCTTTCTGATCAGTGTGTCATATCTTTTGCCGGTGTAAAATAAAGAAAGAAAACCAAGTCGTAATATTTCACATTGTAAACAGAAAAAATGGAACACCATAATGTCACTTGTGAACCTTTCATTAGGATGTCATATTATTATCCATCAACTTTAAGGGTTTCACAACATGTCAGTGCAGCTGGAGCGTGAAGTGACACAATATTGATACTTATTAAAACATATCTCCTTCTGACATCAGTTGAATTGTTGTGTTTCATGCATGCAGTGCCAAGCAAAGATATGTATGATCTTCAAATGATATAGCTGAATTATAAAAACATAATTTTGGTAAAATTACCTTAACTTTGTAAAATTGATAAAGTTGCAAATAAGTTAAGACTAAATGGTTTCCGTGGACCTTCTTCAACTTCATAACTGTGCATGTGAAAGTATATGTACAGAAAGGTGTCAAAGAGGTTGAAACTGTTGTGTACTTCGGCATGTGGATGTGGACTTGAAACATGTTCCCGTGATCTTGACATTGTTGACATTGGCTAACATGTCAACTACGAATACACTATGACTATTAGGAACAATAGACACGAATTGATATGAAGGAAATGTTGCTTGAGTTATGATGACATGACTGACTCATAATTCTTTGATGAGCAAAGAAAGACATCTGGAATAATAGAATTTTACATTTAAGAGCTTTCAGTTATGTTGTGTGATTTTAATAATAGTCCAACAGCATCATCGACATATTTGGTATCGTTGACTATGTAAAGCATGGAGCTGTTACTGTTGAACAGACAGTATATAATATTTTGCTCATCTCAATACAAAGTACCAACTTTTGTTTCCTTGTAATGGTTTTTTCATGCATACAGTGCAAACCAACGGTATATATGATCTTCAAATGATATAGCTGAATCAGAAAAACATAAGTTTGGAAACAATTACCTTTAATTTGTAAAGTTCAACTCATATTTTCTCATCAAATGCCCTTTCTATTAAATTGACCTTTGACCTTACCCAAATATTTTTGCGATGAGCATATGTAGTATTATTGTCCACAATTTTCAATCATGATCTGAGCATTCCAACACTACTATTTTGATGAAAATCGGTCAATCCAACCCAAAGTTCTTAAATTAAACCATCCAGTTCTCGGTTAAAATATTGCCATAACTGACATGACATATTGCACCTTAAAAGGGCCCCTGGACGCCAGAACTGCACCACATTTTCACCATTTGGGGGGTCTGGCTTCTAGACCAAACCAGTCCAAGTAATATTTAATCGATTTCTTGTCTGTATTAAGAGGTCTTTATTAGTTCTTTCTGTGCATAGCATGTTTTAACATCTTGACTTGAACAAACATTAAAGAACGTCAAGATTCCATTGGGCATTAGAAGCAAAATAACGGTGAATGGATCACTGAAAATCACAGATCAGACGTTCGCAAAAAGCGTACGTATATCCTGCATGCTCTGGGGTGACACCTCAAGAAACAATTTCATTTCATTTGGGTTGAGTGTGGTGGTGGTGGCGCAGTTTTAATGTCTCGGCCAGAACATGTGTGACGTAGTTGAAACACTATTATTGTTTTTCATCAAATGGTTACTATGGAATCGGGGTGGTGGGGGTAGCCTAGTGGTTAAGGCGTTCGCTCGTCGAAGACCCGGGTTCGATTCCCCACGTGGGCACAATGTGTGATGCCCATTTCTGGTGCCCCCGCCGTGATATTGCTAAAAGCGGCGTAAAACTTAACTCACTCACTCACTGACTAATGTGGAATCAGTTCGTTGTTTTGCTGTTGCGATCAGTGTTCATATATGCTTACATTTGTTGTTAACAATAACGAAGAAAGATATAGCTTGCCTCGCGGCATGAAGCCCTAGTTACCTAAATGATAGCAATATGTTGTCACATTCCTCAAACGTAAATGCATCATTTTATTGAAAAAGAGCTAGCATCTCTAATCAAGGTAAATTGTGAATTGTGTTGTCTCTTGACAACCGGCAAACACAGCCTGAAAATGTTTGAAGACATCCAACACTTCTCCTTGCATTTGGCAACAAGACACACGCCACCTTGAGTGTGGCCCCACCCACAACCTAGCATTTTGCAAGAACCGAAACGTCCAATCGCTTGAGGCAAGAACCGACACTTCACCTGGCGTGAGGCATGAACCGTCTCACACATCGTCTTGCGACACCGTCCCTTGCTTGTGGCTTGACAAATTTCATTTAGTTCCTTAAAATACCTATTTTCGATTTTGTAATATTAATAATATAGAAAAGTACTTACTTGTTGCAGCGGAAGCAGATACTAGGCACAGACAAATGAATGCTGTTGGTACCATGTTGAAAGACCTGTCAGCAACTGAATCGAGCACCTGAGCATTTGTATTTATAGGTATTACCGTCATGATACAATGCTTCATATTCTGTCATAAAATTTTATCAATATGACTTTAGTCTATATTTTTAAGGTTTCATATTTGTTGTTGAAAATAGATACTTTTGATTGAATATAGAAAACGTGTTTTTATCATTTTTCGATCACTGCGGTTATATTGGACAGGAGTGGAAAACGATATCGAAAAACCATGAAAAGAAAACCAATAAAAAAAACCAATAATGATATATGTTTTCCATTTGAAAGGATTAACGTTTGATAAACGAAGAATGAAAAGGTTACTGGTGAAGCAGTAGGACACTTCCACGGGACAAGGAGATGTAGAACAGCGGTAACAGTTCACCCAGACCTGCCACGATATATACAGATATGTTACTATCACCATGCTAAGTGTCATTGTTGTATCAACTACATCAAATTGAGTGGGTGAGTTTAGTTTTACGCCGCACTCAGCAATATTCCAGCTATATGGCGGCGGTCTGTAAATAATCGAGTCTGGACCAGACAATCCATTGATCAACAACATGAGCATCGATCTGCACAATTGGGAACCGATGACAAGTGTCAACCAAGTCAGCGAGCCTGACCACCCGATCCCGTTAGTCGCCTCTTACGACAAGCATAGTCGTCTTTTCTTGTTAGCATGGGTTGCTGAAGACCTATTCTACCCCGGATCTTCACGGGTCAACTACATCAAAGAAAAATGTTTCTTTCGAAGAGTGAATATTTACATTCAACGGTCTACACGTAACGAACATATGCAGTTATTCGAAACAATACGACGATGGAACACGAACACGAACACACACACGAACACACACACACACACACACAAACTCACTTAGTTAAGTGTGCGTATGATTGGCCGTACGATCGGAAGTTCTATGTGTGACGTCATTGCTTAGTAACGTACGTCACATGACTTTCCAATTTTGTCACATTCCGTCCCATCTTATGTTTTAACAGTATTTATCAAAATGTGATTTCAATAGAGATTGATGATGAGTTACTGAGCCTCTTTGAATTATATTCCAGTTATACCACGGCGTGTCAGCAAGATTTGGGAGGAACGTCGAAAACGTTGTCAGATCTAAAAACGTTTATCTTTCTTATCAACCCCATGAATGAATGCGTGAGTATGGTTTTACGAAGCTTTTAGCAATATTCCAGCTATATTCCAGCAATACCACAGCTGGGACACCATAAATTGGCTTCCTACATTGTACCCATGTGGGGAATTGAACCCGGGTCTTTAGTGTGACGAGCAAACGCTTTAACCACTAGGCTACCATACCGCCCCGTCAACCCACGAGCACATGCACGGTTGACAAACCAAGAGACATAACCAAGCGAACTATATACTAGATAGTGGTTTTGTATAGATATTGGACGGTAGCATGAAAAAGGACAACAAACGTTTCGGTTAAATGAAATAAGTTAGTTTTTCAATGTTTTGGCATCATATTATTTATGTTTTATTTTGTGTTATTTATCCAACGGTCCAAATCAGACCAAAACAAAACGTCCAAAAACAATGATAACTTTTCACACCTGCTGTCGTCACGTTAGTCTATGCGATCAATGAGTGCAGCCTTTTCATTCATCTCTTTCATGTCTGTCCATGGCACAAAGATACCACATTAAACGTGGAAGGTTATTATTGCGTAGTAGAAAAAAACATCGCTTATCGGTGTTAGTTTCATAACCTATAAGTTCCGACAGGTGAATAAAACACTGAAGTACATTAAAAAACTGTTATGCATTCAAAACATAATGCTTGCTCCGATTGTTTTTTGACACACCTGCCTCTTATTTTAATATATTTTGTAATATAAAATATCTAACTACTTAAATGTCACAAGCTCAGCACGACATCATTTCAGCAAATGCCACTTTTGATTTTAATTAGATGAATCATAAAGCTAACACACGTTGTATATCGTGATTTATAGCTAAAATGGATAGAATTATCATGAAAACGCCCGCACGTTATCAGAAATGAGCGGGCCACTGTAACTTGATAATGCCCGCAAAATGCTTGACGACTGGCCATTATCAAGCCCGTTGTTAGGTGACGTCATAAACAGCTCAGCTCTTGTTGTTCAGTCACCTACGGCTCGTTTGAACTTGTGTTCATTACTGACGATATTTCTGACTCACCTTCGTCACATGTACCTGTGCCATTTTGCACTTTCTTGCAGGTGCCAACCTTAACAATTGTACCATAAATTACAACACACAGCAATGGAAACATCGACTGGAATTCAAACGTTGTTGAGCACTGAACAAAATGGCGGCTGGTGGTATGGGCAAAGGTCAAGGTCGAATGTCGTCATTCTCAATAGTGACGTCACCTGTTTTTTTTCTATGTCGTGTCCATATTTGTAAAAACTGTCAGTGACCTCCGTCGTTTGTTGTTAGCAGTAAATGCTTCAAAACCGATGCCGTTGTTTTTATTCTTATCTCATTAGAAATTCTATCCATTTTAGCTATAATAACGGTAACGCTATTTTTCAGGGCATTATTATTTGCAGAAGCCCTCGGTGTTTTCAACTTCCCTCCTTCGTCGGGCAGTTAATGAAAGACCTCGGGCTTCTGCAAATGATAATGCCCTGAAAAATAGCGTTACCCTTATATTATAGCTAAAATACATGAAATTATCATGAAACGGCCCTCCCATTATCAGAAATTTGCGGGCCGCTGCAAATGATATTGGACCGCTGAACCTTAACGACGGGGCACTATCAGTTCTGTTGTCAAGTGACGTCATAGTGTGTGCGTGGGCTTACGGTTCTTTCGACATTGGCTTTGGACTGGCAGATATTATGGGTACAAAAAAGTCCAAGCAACCCGAATTCCCGCTTAAAATAGCGGTAATATTGGCTTTCCTGCTGGTGCTAACCTTAATAATTGCACTATTAACGTTGTTGTTTGATAAAAAACCGGACACTGACATAGTTTGACATGTTGCAGGCTATGGTCTTGTCAAAGTCCAAGGTTGAATACCGTCACTTTCTGTTGTGACGTCACTTGAATTGTTCGATGACGTAATTGCATTCGGGCAGTCAACCCCGTCAGAAGTTGGTTTTGAGTAAACTTACAGTCAAATTCCTTCATTGTTTCCTTTTTCTTTTCAACACAAAATCCACGTATTTTAGCAATAATAACGGTAATGCTATTTTTGAGGGCATTATCATTTGCAGAAGCCCTCGGTCTTTTTCAACTGCCCTCCTTCGTGGGGCAGTTAATGGAAGACCTCGGGCTTCTGCAAATGACAATGCCCTCAAAAATAGCATTACCTTTATAATGAAGACAAATGAATGTGTCATTGTAATAAGTGGAATGTGTTGTTCAGGATTTTGTACGAATTCCTGTTTATTGGCGCTGAGGTTGACATGAACATGTTATCTCCACCTGAATCATCAGAGCACCACCACAAGCATCCTCGATAATCTCCGATAGATCTCCACAAAAGTCTGTATGGGTCAAAATGATACGGATGAATCTCAATCTATCTCCAAATGGGTTCTCGGTCAAACATTCATTTAAAAGCAGAATGTAATACAAACATCAGACCAATTCTGGAAAAAAGGATTCATAACCTTTGCCCCCCAAATAAAAAAGTTACTTCACAAACTATCACCATTTTGTTTTGATTTTCCGGGTGAGGTTTACCAGGGTAAATTACAGTTGCAGGAACAGCCTCAAGGGCGGAAAGCACGTGCAATTGTGACGTCACATAAAGCATCGCCAATCGATTTATTGGCACAGCAGACGAGACAATGAAATTCAACTCTGACATCAAGTCCATTATTTTCACAGTTTATGATTTTTTAAAGGCGAAAGTGAAAGGGGTAACCTTAAATATGCCCTGGGTAAATTTGTTAAACGCACTGCATGTGCAGTTCGGTTGTCTGTAAGACAATTGAAACATTTATTTTGAGGCAATGTGCAACAGAGTCAGGCACAGCTGAGCGGGTCGTATCATAATCTCCACTTTTGAAAGTTGACAAACTTGACTGTTTTCAGAAAGAGTTGGTAAGAAATGCTGTTAGAAGACTCTATAGCAAAACTATATTCTTTTCCTTACGCATTTTGCAAAAACACATGGAGACAGAACATTCGTTGACTATATCCAAATATCAGTTATGGAAATACATTTGTGTTTCGTTACGAAAAGGTAAGTGGGGAAAACAGGCGGGTGCTATGTGAAAGAGCTGACATTGTGCGATTACGGAACACATACGTACGCACTATCTGTGAAAGAGCTGACATTGTGCGATTACGGGACACATACTTACGCACTATCAGACAAAAAGGTCAAGAAAGATTCGAACCAGTGTTTTTGGATGAAACATGGGCGAACGCCAGCCACACTGCAAGCACACAATGGGTGGATATCTCCTCTACAGAACCATGTAACAGGAAACTGCCACTGGGCAAGGGTGAGCGACTGATTGTGTTACACGCAGGCTGTAAAAGTATGGGGTTTCTGCCTGATTGTTCACTCCTGTTCAAGGCCAAATCCAAAGACAACAGAGATTACCAAACTGAAATGAAGTTTTCATAAACTGGGTAAAAATAAACTAGCTGGTACTAGCACTTCCTCAGAAATGTTTAATTGTTATGGACAATGCACCATATCATAGCATGAAGGATCCCAATGCAATAGCTCCAACATCCAACAGCAGGAAAAGTGATATGGTAGCATGGCTAGAAAAACAAGATATTCCGTTTCCATCTAAACCTGTTTTGTATGACATAATAAAGCGCAACAAAACAACACCTATCTATAACGCAGATCAACATCTCAAAGCTCATGGCCATGAAGCTTTACGTTTACCACCTTACCATTGTGATCTCAATCCAGTAGAACTTATCTGGGGTATCATAAAATCTGATGTGGGTCGCCACAATACCACGTTCAAACTTTCGGATGCTCAAAACGAAGTACACAAAGCCAAGGATAAAATAACCCCAGCAAGCTTGTAAAACTGTGAACAGTGTACAATCTGAGACTAGTGAAAGTGAATCAGGAATTTCCTCCGATTCCAGTCCAGAAGAGTTTTGATACACCCCTTAAATGTTGACATTCTAAGTTGCACGTGCTTTCTGCCCTTATAGTATAGTCTAGTAAAATTAGTGAAAAAAAAATCACTGAACCTAAACAAAAAATTGGTACAGAAATGTTGTTGTGTTTATATCATTTACAATAGTTATGTAAACAATACATAAAAGGTCCTCCCTTGAATGTTGATTATAAGTGGCTTTTGGGGGGGGCAACAAGTATGAAATATGGTATTTTTCAATTGTTTTTTAAATCTGAAAATATGTCTAGGAAATGGTATAAAATCTTGCAAAACATACAACTGAAGCGTACAAAATAGTAAATAATGAAAATTAAAACTTAAAAAAAAATTATGACATCAGGTTTATGACATCAGGATTTTGGGCACTCCAGAACACTGGAAACAAGTAAATGAGAGTTATCTCCCCTTTGTTTACAATAGTTTGAAGTAGCAGAATGGAAAGGAAAGGTTATATCTAGATGAGGCTATCGTTAGCCAAATAGACAAAGGATTAAAAAGACAGCTAAAAGCTACAATTAAAAGAGAGGAGGAGGAGAACTGAGGTGATTCTGCCCCCATAATTTGCCCACAGAAATATATGCACTGTGGTCGTGTAAGACTACGCACCTTGGTGATAAATGGGACATTCTGTATCAAGATTTAGAGCTTGAAGAAACATATGCCAGAATGATAGATTAGGAAAATATGATACCATTTATATTTACTATGCTATTAATTTTAAAACAATTTCAAAAGGTGATTGAAGGATAAGTTTGTTCTCTCTCAGCTGTAACTGGCAACTATATATTATTATGTATGTTTGTACGCCGCTTTTAGCAATATTCCAGCAATATCACGTCGGGGGACACGAGAAATGGGCTCCACACACATGTGGGGAATCGAGCCCGGGTCTTCGGCATGACGAGCGAACGCTTTGACCAACAGGCTACCCCACCGCCCTTATGTGAGTAGAATTGAGTGAACCCTTGCAGATATTTATAGCATAACTGGTATTTTGTTACCTGACTGAAATCTTCATGAAAAAAATTCACATAAATAATTCGATATATTACACATATTTTTACTGAAAAACATCTTTTTCTTAAATTGAAAAACCATTAACTTAGGCTCCTTGTAGTGAGTGAGTGGAGGTTTACGCCGCACTCAGCACTATTCCAGCTATGGCGGTGGTCTGTTAATTATCAAGTCTGGACCAGACAATCCAGTGATCAACAGCATGAGCATCGATCTACGCAAATGGGATACGATGACATGTGTCAACCAAGTCAGCGAGCCTGACCATCCGATCCCATAAGTCGCCTCTTACAACAAGCATGGGTTACTGGAGATCAATTCTAACTGGATCTTCACGGGTTCTGGGCTACTTGATCAAAGCTCTAGGTTTTGAAAGCACAACCAGTATGGTCCTTTTTACTTTTAGTAAAAAAATTAATAATATTGGTATTTTTGAAACTGAAATAACTAATGGACAAATACTTTAAGTATTTCAAACAATTCATGTAGAATATAAAATGAATCACTAGATTGTATCATTCTCAGTATTGAGTTATGTCACCTCTGTGCCTATGATCAACCTGAATCCCAGACTCAAAGCTGTATTTGCTCAACTTACGTGTGTGTGAGCGGTCAAGACAAAGACGTACAATGTCGGTACACATTTCGACAAACCACATATATTAGGTTAACCAGAGTCAAGTAATCTACACAGATTCATATTCATGTGGAAGTCAGCTGGTTGTATTTGACAGATAATATCTCACATAGGACACTGTAATGATTTACTGTGAGAATTTGTCACCAAAATGTTGACATAGAAGTTCCCTCATGCATGATCTGGTCCCCTGTACTTCAATTGGTTCCACGAGGATACAGCAGAAAAATATTGATGTGCATTTCAGTCTTTAGCAATAAATACACCCTTTATTTAGTAAACCTAAACCTAGTGTCATGGACAAATACCTGGAGAGCAAAGACACCACTTAGTTTCTTAATTGAACTGAACTCCTATTGGCTTTGGATATAGCCGTTGCAAGTATACTACCATGGACAAAATCAAACGTATTGCCAAGGAAACAATAAATACTCATTTCAACATCTTAAAATAGCACAGGGCTCAAGTTCATAACTTGATCTCTCTCTGTTCAAAGTTTATGAATGAATATGTGTTAGTTTTAGATATATAACAGCTTCTCCATTTTAATAGACGATAGTTCCCTTTCAGATTAATCATAACTTTGATGAGGCGAAAAAGAGGAACTAAATTGCATGTTTCTGAAGTTGTGTTTATTTTACCCTTAAAAGTAGAAAATATATGCTCTGAAAAGTCTTTTATCTATGGTCATATTCAAATTATGACTTTTCCAGTCCATATATTAGTAGTTCCATGTGTCCTCTTTGAAAATATGCATATAAAAGTACACTTGGGTCTCAGTATGAGATTTTAAAAATTATTCCTGAAAATTTTAACTTTTCAATTTTTTACCCCATAATAGGATTTAGCATAAATCTATTTGACTTTATAACCCATGTATTAGTAATACCTTGTGTTCTCTTTGAAAATTTCCATAAAACGGACGTTTGTGTCTCAAAATGAAATTGTAAAAATGTTCTCTGAAAATTTCAATTTTTTAACTTTTTACCCCAAAATAAGACTTCGGATAACATTATTTGACGTTTATAATTCATCTATTGGTAGTACTTTGTGTACTCTTTGAAAACATATATAAAAAGGTAAATTTGTGTCTCAATATGAGATTTTAAAAATTATTTACTGAAGATTTCAATTTTTAAAATTTTTACCTCCCAAAATAGGACTTAGCATCATATTTCAAGGGAGGACTTATTAATACCCATTAGTTATAATTTAAATATGTTGAAAACACTCAAATCATTTCTGTACCAATTATTTGGAGGTTTTGTCACATATTGACTTGACTATTGAGGCTCTTCCTGCAACTGTAATTTACCTTTGTAAACATCAAACGGAAAATCAAAACAAAATTATGATAGTTTTTCGTTTGGAATCCTTTTTCCAGAGTTGGTCTGGTGTTTTCTTTACATTCTGCATTGAACAGAATGTTTGATCATGAACCGATTTGGAGTTAGATTCAGATTCATCGGTATCATTTTGACCCAAACAGATTTGTAGTACCCTGGATGCAGCTACGGCAAGGCCCGATAATTGTATTCCGCAGCCGCGAAGGTATGCTCGCTGTGCGACTCAAGTTTAAGGGGAAAAAACAAACAAATTGACAGGTCTGAAACCTTCGAAACATATATGCAAGAACTCCTACTACCTCTTTCAGGGTACCTCTGCAACAATTGTGTTGCCCAATTGTATTGGTCAGATAAAATCTACTTTGACAATGTCGACAGACTCCGTATTGCAAGGCAAGAAATGATCCAATTTCTAAAATCTCTTTCGATTAGGCAAATACCAACTAAAGGAAACAAATGGGCCCGTCGGGAAACTCCGACACCCAAAATAACTAAGAAGTTTGTGTGGGGAGGAAAAGCCATCGTCCGAACGACAAGCAGAAAGAACTTTCTTTCGAAGCCAAGCCGACATCGCAAAGGGGACTGTGGACAGTGGTACCCAAACACGCCTACAAACAACACTGCCGAAAACTTTCACGATATAATTGATATAGCTTACAGTTAAATTTGTTATCATTGACAATAATTCATTTCTTTTTAATAATATTTTTATATTGATTACTCCTTTATATATTCTTCCTGATCATACCTGTAAACGTTGTATGATCATCAGCTTTTTATTGTCATGTATCTTTTTGCGATAATCAGGTATATTTTGGTAAAAATATGTAAGGGATCATACAAGTTGTTAGCAATATGTGTAATCGTAACATATTAACATGACAATTATTAGAGTGAGGGAGTGAGTATGGTTTTACGCCGCTTTTAGCAATATTCCAGCAATATCACGGCGGGTGACACCATAAATGGGCTTCACACATTGTGCCCATGTGGGGAATCGAACCCTGGTCGTCAGCGTGACGAGCCGACGCTTTAACCATTAGGCTACCCCACCGCCCCTGATAATTATTAAAAAAAAAAAAACAACTCACAATATTAAAGAGAAAACTATACCACACAAATTTGGAATCATTATATGTTTACGGTTATTATCAGCGTTGACACTTTATAGTTGTTCACTACCCATCGATAGAGTTAGTATCTTATACAAGTTCCATGATCGCTATTTGAATTTGTTCGATATAGGTCTGATTTCGATGTTCCTCCATTTACACTTTGATAACTACAACTTCTGTTTTGTATTTACTATCAGTTGATTGTATCTGTTCCACCTGGGCAATAAAAGTCTCTAATTGTCCATGATCCTGCTGAGAAGGAGATCTGCAAGAACATATTTCATGGCAAAGGCCCAGTAGCTCTCATTCACTGCTTACAAGTTCAGATATCTGATCTTCCCATCCTCAACAGAGTTGCCAACGTCAACGAGGAAAGAATGTTCCGCCTCCACGATAAACAGCCAGGACACGTGAAATCAAGTCCAAACACTTCGATATGGAAGTAATATGGCGACACACAGACAACCGGAACAACCAAACATAAAAACTGGGAAAGCGAGTTGAATTA
Source organism: Haliotis rubra (assembly GCF_003918875.1). Taxonomy (NCBI): domain Eukaryota; kingdom Metazoa; phylum Mollusca; class Gastropoda; order Lepetellida; family Haliotidae; genus Haliotis; species Haliotis rubra. The sequence continues at coordinate 3,781,036 of NW_025764892.1, forward strand.
TAAGGGCGATAACTCTAGAGTCATTGTGGCTACTCGATGATAATTAACTGTCAGAGGGTGCAAAAATTGAGGGAAGAAATATGCCTACTCAAGAGGAAAGATGAACCTTCATGAAAGCTACAATGCCCATATGTGAAACTTTTAGCTGGCATAGACTTTATAAGAAGTTGGCAGTCTGCACCATTCTTACAGACAAGGCTTGAAACAGGTAAGATAATGCACCTTAATTTATTAATGTTTAAAGTAATGATATCTATTAATCTAATGATGGTTATTTTAGAGTATTTAATTTTCCTTGACATCAGTGATATGTTTAGTGTATTACATCCTTGATTAGGCCTTATGTAAACTGTTCGTTTCTTATTACCGCCCAACCCAAACATTTGACTCGACCCTAAATTACTTTGTATGGTTTTTACACTAGAGAAAATGCAATTTTGACTCTCAAAATGTGCATGAATTTTTCACATTTCTAAGTTTCGATTTTCTATCGGAGAATAGTTGTAAATTTCCAGAGAAATCAAGGAATTTTGACATACAATATAATTAAATGTAAAAAAAGAATCCGCCCGACCGACCCATATTTTCTTTTTAAAACAGTGATGAGAAACATGAATAATTTTTTTATGTGGCCTTATCTCAATTATATCCTATATTCTACCCTTTCTGCAGGTATACAGGGTTTTTTATATCCATGTACATCTTTGAATTTGTAGTGGTAATTTCCAAGGATGTCAAAGAAAGAGATGTGTCATCACAGATTCTAATTCTCAGCACATCATTGGCGGGATTGCTGCATGGGAGGAATCCATTATTGTCCCAAGTTCAATACATCAATGACCTGACACTGGATTACTCTGGAGCAACGAAGGAAGTAAGGAATTAAGTTTTCCAGAGAGGCATGACTTTTCTCAATCTCCTTAAAATGTAATTGTTATTTTATGCATTAGCTCTTAAGAAGATTCCCCATTCGCAGATGCACATTGGATTAGAATTACAACCTTTCCATGTTTACGCTCTCTTTTTAAGATATTATGGCATCCTTTGTTTATAAATAAGTAGCTTTAGAAGGCAAATGAATAAATATTTTAAATGAGAAAAGAAATAGCGGATATATATTTCACTGAGGGCAGAGATTTCCACATAACTTTTACTTAACTGTTCTTATTTCTTGGTTTAGTGTCTGACCCTGATGAACCACATGGTTCTACTTCCCAGACAAGTGTTTACAGAAAAATGAAGGCGATTGCTGAAGAACACAAAGTGCACATAGACAAGCATCCTCGATAATCTCCAGGGTATACGTTACGATCACTCTCCGCTATACCCTGGATGCATCCACGGCTTGGCCCGATAATTATATTACCTCCCTTTGCTGGCTCCGCATTCTCACAGTAGCCAATCCGCTAAGCCGCCGTTACATCCGAGCTTGCCAGTGTCAACAAAGATAGCGGTCGCAGTCGCGAAGGTTTGTTCGCTGTGCCACTCAGACTTTTGGGGAAATCATACAGACAAATTGACAGATCTGAAACTTTAAAACAATATATGAAAGAACTCCTTCTACCTCTTTCAGAGTACCTCTGCATCAACTGTGTTGCTAAGTTTAAACGGTTAGATAATTTAAGAAGCGAAAGTGAGTTTTGATTGGTTCGCTCAACTTCCCAGTGTAGACACCTGATTGGATAAAAAGCCAGCCAAGGGGGTTAATAATATCATCGGACCCATTCGTCACCACTCGCCTCTTTCCGTAACCTGCAAGAAGACTCGTCCCCCTCTCGATGCTTGTTATGTGCGAAAATACGACAAACCAATCAGAACGAGCGTAAATGACTGCCGTGCTTTGGTAAAAATAGTCCCGAGTACTTAAATCGTTTATGGCATTATGGCATTGTTTAAAAAATCATAAAAAAATATATATCGTCATATTGAAAGTACAAAGAACTTAGCTAACAGGATTTTGCTGCCTGGTATGAAGTTTTCGATAAGAATCATGCGATTGACGGTGAGAGATTCAAATACACGCACGTGCGTTTGTTTGACATTACGGCTCTCGTGTTTCCAACTGAGGGTGTTTCTGACGATCTTGCGGCCTTGTTATGGAGATTGTACGTGCGCTTTCAACAATTTCGGCAATGTAATTATAAATCGCTACGAGTTTCAAAACAATAATATTAGACATATATCTGCATGTAACTTATCAACTTTAATCTTTAACATTGGGATATATTTCACTTCTTGGGGAATATTTTAGTCTGACTCTTTTTTGGGGGTCATTTATATATTTTTCAGCGAATTCATTTAAAATTCCACTTGGGGTATGGGTTACACGAATGTTCAGTTTGAGACATATTTTAAAGTCATTTTTGAATTTCTGCTTTGGGATTTAATGTAGCCTTAATAAATGTTATTTACATATCATAAAACAAATCCCATTTGTGATTATCAAACCCTATTTAGAAATATAAATGGAAATATAAGGTGAACATCTGGTAATAATTACGTCAGAATAAGTCTGTAACAAATAGGTTTCTCCTTCTTTTAGTTGTATCAAAACGGTTTAATTATTTAAAACCATAAACAGCAATACAATGTATGATTACTTCGGTGATATTAAGTACCATTGGAATCAAACAAGAATAGAGTTATCGTTCCTGTTTAAAGTAGTTCTGATGTTCATGCGCCAATATGAAATCCTTCCAGAGGGGCACGAGTCGCTATTCGGCTTTTCCCGGGATAACACGAGTTGGTCACGAATGGCAAGCGCGGATGTAACGGCGGCTTAGCGGATTGGCTACTGTGAGAATGCGGAGCCAGCAAAGGGAGGTAATATAATTATCGGGCCAAGGCGTGGATGCATCCAGTGTATAGTGGAGAGTGATCGTAACGTATACACCAGGCAATGCTGCCCTTTTAGAAGCATGAACATTCTGACATATTTCTGTTCAAATGACTGTTCTAAAACAAGGGGAACCCGTGGAAATCCCGTTTAAAATTGGTCTTCAGTAACAAATGGTTGTCACAAGAGGCGACAAACGGGGTCGGATGGTCAGACTCGCTGATTTGTTGTTTCAACTTCTCAACACAAAAGGAATGAACTTTTTGCCCTTCTTTGAACTGGTCCTTTTGGCTTCTTAAGTTAATGCCTTTGTTGGCACATGGTAACTATATAAACACCTTACACTAATCATTTGATGCAGACCCATGAAGATCCGGGGTAGAATAGGTCTTCAGCATCCCATGCTTACCACAAATGGCGACTATACTTGTTGTTAGAGGCGACTAACGGGATCGGGTGGTCAGGCTCGCTGGCTTGGTTGACACATGTCATCGGTTCCCAATTGCGGAGAACGATGCTCATGCTGTTGATCACTGGAATTTCTGGTCCAGACTCGATTATTTACAGATCGCCGCCATATAGCTGGAATATTGCTGAGTCACTCACTCACTCACTCATTTGATGCACATTGACTGTATGGTTTTTCCATCACAAGGGATTAATATATGAGTGCAAAAACAGTTAAGGATCTTTTTAGCAGTCTTAATAATCATTTAATTATTGAATTTGTAAAGGAAATTTAACTAATTGATAAATTTGGATGGCTATGTTTTGTATATAGATACATATTTTATCATTGGTAGTTAAATTACCACCTTAGATTGTTAGTGGCAGTATCCTAAAGGGAGGTTGAAGTAAAAATTTAATCTTCCACCTTTTTACTCGTAGTATTATTGTCCTTTTAATTGTGGCTAAATTTGCCTACAATCGCCAGCAGCTGAAGGGATGGTGTAACTAGGGCCCATGCATGTAGCAAAGGTGGTGATCTACCTTCAGTTGTTGGAGATCAATAGCCCATTTTTACATTGTATTGTCAAAAGTAGTTTTCTACTTTTAAAAATACATGCTAGCTAGTTTAAACTCTTTTTGTGATACTCTAGTTATTTTACAGTCCGACGATGACTGGTTATTGAACTACTTGTATGAAATTAAGGTCACAAGTGAGACCGCTTCAACTCTTTCATATTTAGATCTATGCATAAAGATTCACAAGGCGTGACCAAAGAATCTCCACACGGCTGTAAGACAAAAGTAATGATTTAAAATAGTCAACTTTTCATGTCGAGCAATATTCCAACAGCTCCAGCCCTAGGTGTTTACATTTCACTTCTTCAGAGGTACAATCCAGCATACTCTTTTCACCAAGATAACCGCCCCCATGGTGTAGTGGTTAGAGCGTCCGCCCGGGAGAGCGGAAGGTCGCGGGTTCGATCCCCGACCGCGTCATACCAAAAGACGTTAAAATATGGTACTTGTTGGTCCCTGCCTGGCGCTCGGCATTAATGGGTACAACAAGGACTGGTCGGCTCGGAGTCAGTATAATGTGTCTGAGTGGGATATTCATGCTTCACTGCGGCATGGTATCTCAGTGGGCTAGCACTATAAAACCAGCTTAAGTCTGGGCTAGTACAAGCAGCCGCACATACACATACACACGCATAAACGTCTTCATATGAGCGAAATATTCTCAAGCACGACAATTAACCCAATTTCACCTCACCTCACCTTTTCACCAAGATTTCATCGAGCGTCATACCACTCTTGCTCAGAAGTTGTTCGATCAAGGCTACACCATATCCAAGGCCTCAGTCAAAATTTGATGCATCAGTGACAAAAATTATGCCCGATGCAATCTCCATTTTGACATGTAGCATACGTTCCCGATGTTTTCAGGTGAACAGTGGACCAGCCTTTGCATGTGTTTATGATGGATGGCGCCGGTGGGGCAGGATAAGCTCACCCTATCACGAAAACCTGGTTTCATGACAATTTGCTACTAATAAATAAACACATGCTCTGTCATCGTATAAGGGTGTCAATCACTGTATTGTGTGGTCCAGACTCGATTGCTTACCACATCGTACAGCTGTAAATACTGCTGAATGTGGCGTCAAAAACACACAGTCATATTATTTTTAGAATTGTACAATTCCCTATTGATGGTTTGTCGTTTCTATTTACTATCATCTGTGCAAGGTAAGGTCAAGAATGGTTGCCTGAAGTCAACAACCTTTTGTTTCAGAATCCCGTGTTGTAAACGTAACGGGAAATAGTAAAGTCAGATTGACCCCAAGTTTCTTGTCTAGACCACGAACCAAATCACCTTCCTTTGGCCATGACTTGGGCGTTTTCTCGTACATTAAGGGCGATGGTAACCTGGTGGTTCAAACTTCCGCTGGTGACGCTGAAGACCCGGGTTCGATTCCCGCATGGTACAATGTTTGAGACCGCCTCTGTAGTGTAGTGGTTAGAGAGCGGAAGGTCGCGGGTTCGATCCCCGACCGCGTCATACCAAAAGACGTTAAAATATGGTACTTGTTGGTCCCTGCCTGGCGCTCGGCATTAATGGGTACAACAAGGACTGGTCGGCTCGGAGTCAGTATAATGTGTCTGAGTGGGATATTCATGCTTCACTGCGGCATGGTATCTCAGTGGGCTAGCACTATAAAACCAGCTTCAGTCTGGGCTAGTACAAGCAGCCGCACATACACATACACGCATGCACGTCTTCATATGAGCGAAATATTCTCAAGCACGACGATTAACCCAATTTCACCTCACCTCACCTTTTCACCAAGATTTCATCGAGCGTCATACCACTCTTTTGCTCAGAAGTTGTTCGATCAAGGCTACACCATATCCAAGGCCTCAGTCAAAATTTGATGCATCAGTGACAAAAATTATGCCCGATGCAATCTCCATTTTGACATGTAGCATACGTTCCCGATGTTTTCAGGTGAACAGTGGACCAGCCTTTGCATGTGTTTATGATGGATGGCGCCGGTGGGGCAGGATAAGCTCACCCTATCACGAAAACCTGGTTTCATGACAATTTGCTACTAATAAATAAACACATGCTCTGTCATCGTATCAGGGTGTCAATCACTGTATTGTGTGGTCAGACTCGATTGCTTACCACATCGTACAGCTGTAAATACTGCTGAATGTGGCGTCAAAAACACACAGTCATATTATTTTTAGAATTGTACAATTCCCTATTGATGGTTTGTCGTTTCTATTTACTATCATCTGTGCAAGGTAAGGTCAAGAATGGTTGCCTGAAGTCAACAACCTTTTGTTTCAGAATCCCGTGTTGTAAACGTAACGGGAAATAGTAAAGTCAGATTGACCCCAAGTTTCTTGTCTAGACCACGAACCAAATCACCTTCCTTTGGCCATGACTTGGGCGTTTTCTCGTACATTAAGGGCGATGGTAACCTGGTGGTTCAAACTTCCGCTGGTGACGCTGAAGACCCGGGTTCGATTCCCCGCATGGTACAATGTTTGAGACCGCCTCTGTAGTGTAGTGGTTAGAGAGCGGAAGGTCGCGGGTTCGATCCCCGACCGCGTCATACCAAAAGACGTTAAAATATGGTACTTGTTGTTGGTCCCTGCCTGGCGCTCGGCATTAATGGGTACAACAAGGACTGGTCGGCTCGGAGTCAGTATAATGTGTCTGAGTGGGGTATTCATGCTTCACTGCGGCATGGTATCTCAGTGGGCTAGCACTATAAAACCAGCTTCAGTCTGGGCTAGTACAAGCAGCCGCACATACACATACACACGCATGCACGTCGTCATATGAGCGAAATATTCTCAAGCACGACGTAAAACCCAATTTCACCTCACCTCACCTCACCTCACAATGTTTGAAGTCCATTTGTATTGCTAAAAGCGGCGTAAAACCATACTCACTCACTCCAGCAATATTACGACCGTTATTAACCACAGACAAATTGTTTCATTTCCTGTGCACCAGGAGGTGAAACCCTTATAACACGACGAATATTTGCTGCTGAAATAGTTTTATTTTCTCCGGAGTATACATTACCGGAGATTCTGGACACCTAAAACTTGGTGAAGTCAAAGTCGCCAAGGCTGCTGCAACTGGCCTCGATGTTAGTCCTGAAATGAACCAAATTTTGGTCTTCGTTATCAGCATCAAACACTGGCATCATCCACATCGACATAACTACGTGAGTGTATGTCAGATGCCATTTATCTTACAATGGGTTATTTCTAAACATATATGTAGTTGTAAAAGAGATTTAACAGGCAAAAGTGCAGTATTGGTAAAATCACATCATGGTAGCTTCCAGTAGATGGATACGTTGTAAATTCTCATTGTTATAGTGGCGTATTGTACGGTCACGACTGACGTCACCCGCTATCTGCTTGCTCACCGCTCACCCCAAGTGCACAAATATGGTTCTGTGGGAATTTTAATGGGATGATGATAAGCTCAAAACTTTAATTAACACTCTAAAACGAGTTTCGACATAGACGTAGGTGAATTCGACTGAAGGACGAGAAACTTAACAAGACATTACAATAAATTACACAATTGTCCGTCGTAATCCGACTTCAAGTATTTGTATTAAAAAAACCTAAAGTGAGTGAGTGAAGTAGTTTAGTTTTACGCCGCACTCAGCAATATGCCAGCCATATGGCGGCAGTCTGTAAATAATCGAGTCTGGACCAGAAAATCCAGTCAACCAAGTCAGCGAGCCTGACCACCCGATCCCGTTAGTCGCCTCTTATGACAAGCATGGGTTACTGAAGGCCAATATTCTAACCCGTCACGGGTCACATACGCCAAAACGCAACATGGTCCCGATAACAACGCAGCTGTCCGAAAACTTCATACATGTAGGAATCGTGCATTTTCCAAACATTGCAAACTTAATTGTGGGACATTGGTCCAAATGCACATGCATAATAGTAGTGTAAATACCGTTGTTGGACAGAGCAAACTTGCGGTAAGCAAAATTCATCACGAATATGCCAAGACTTACGCAAGTGCATAAAATAATGATTACCAATAAAATTCTTTGTTATTCTTTTCTCTTCTTCACTCTACATAGGAGTTGATTAAGACTCATTAACGAGGTGTCAAAGGGCTAATTATGAGGTGTGAGTAATAAATTGCCAAAACCGGGACAACTGTTCTAGCTCATTAACCAGGTGTGAAAATTGACTGCCAAAAGTGGGAATAAGTCATCGGAGATCGGTATCGCCAATATAGGGGCTTCACAACCTCAGCTGGTAATATTTTTCAACTGCAGCCAGGCTGCAGAATTTTCAATCAGGTTATTGAAAAATGGGTCTTTGAATGGCATTTGGAAGTGATGCTCATAAGGTGAAGGAGTAAGCTCACACTCCGAAACGTTGAGTTCCTAATGAAGGAGTAAGGATATACTCCGAAACGTTGAGTTCCTAATGAAGGAGTAAGGATATACTCCGAAACGTTGAGTTCCTAATGAAGGAGTAAGGATATACTCCGAAACGTTGAGTTCCTAATGAAGGAGTAAGGATATACTCCGAAACGTTGAGTTCCTCATGAAGGAGTAAGGATATACTCCGAAACGTTGAGTTCCTAATGAAGGAGTAAGGATATACTCCGAAACGTTGAGTTCCTAATGAAGGAGTAAGGATATACTCCGAAACGTTGAGTTCCTAATGAAGGAGTAAGGATATACTCCGAAACGTTGTGTTCCTCATGAAGGAGTAAGGATATACTCTTCAAACGTTGAGTTCCTAATGAAGGAGTAAGGATATACTCCGAACCGATACTCCGAAACGAAACGTTGAATGAAGGAGTAAGGATATACTCCAGAAACGTTGAGTTCCTAATGAAGAAGGAGTAAGGATATACTCCGAAACGTTGAGTTCCTGAAGGAGTGAAGGAGTAAGGATATACTCCGAAACGTTGAGTTCCTAATGAAGGAGTAAGGATATACTAAGGATATCCTCAGTGAAACGTTGAGTTCCTAATGAAGGAGTAAGGATATACTCCGAAACGTTGAGTTCCTAATGAAGGAGTAAGGATATACTCCGAAACGTTGAGTTCCTAATGAAGGAGTAAGGATATACTCCGAAACGTTGTGTTCCTCATGAAGGAGTAAGGATATACTCCGAAACGTTGAGTTCCTAATGAAGGAGTAAGGATATACTCCGAAACGTTGAGTTCCTCATAATGAAACTCCAAAACGTTGAGTTCCTAATGAAGGAGTAAGGATATACACCGAAACGTTGAGTTCCTAATGAAGGAGTAAGGATATACTCCAAAACGTTGTGTTCCTAAGGAGTAAAGGATATACTCCGAAACGTTGTCCCAAAACGTGTTCCTAATGAAGGAGTAAGGATATACGTTGTGTTCCTCCTCATGAAGGAGGAAGGATATACACCAAACGTTGTGTTCCTAATGAAGGGATAAGGATATACTCCGAAACGTTGTGTTCCTAAAAGGAGTAAGGATATACGTTGTGTTCCTCCTGAATGAAGGAGAAGAAGGATATACACCAAAACGTTGTGTTCCTCATGAAGGAGGAAGGATATACTCCAAAACGTTGTGTTCCTCATGAAGGAGGAAGGATATACACCAAAACGTTGTGTTCCTCATGAAGGAGGAAGGATATACTCCGAAACGTTGTGTTCCTCATGAAGGAGTAAGGATATACACCAAAACGTTGTGTTCCTCACAATAAAGAAGTTGACATCCAAAAAACCTCTCTTCCTTATTTGAAAATGCTTCCTGTTTGTAACATGATTATCATAAATCTCACACACGTCTTTGTTTCTATTTTCTAGTCAAGTGATATCGGTGATGTTACGTTCTTTCGCTCGGTAGTTTATATATTTGTGGGTTCGCACATGTATTACTCTTTACAAGTAATGTTGATATTTGATAAATGACATATGCAACATATTTATATGTTTCTATCCAGGACAACACAACGGTTGATTTAACCAAGTATGCTGGGATTAGTAATGAAAGCTTACGTGGCGTGTGCGATGTTGAAGGCGTCGGTCTGGATAGCGTCAATACCGACGTTGTTACAGATCACTTGAGACAGCGTTAATTTCGAGATTTCGTTCAGTTGATCTGTAAAACAGTACGACAATATGTGCATTGAATGGCTTATATAGAGTATGATTCAATGAAATACAATGAACGGTGATGCATTATATATGCATTGAATTGGACATGTAGGCTGAAGGATTTGGTGAAATAATATTTCGAAATATTCTTATTGCAAACAATCCATACATTCACAGACCACAAATGACTATATTGCCAAGTTTTTGAAGAGTGAAAAATATTTCTTAAGACGCTGAAACCAAATGCCATCATCTCAAGAGCGATCGTGCTTACCTCTTCAACTACTGTCATTGTAAACAACCTTCAGTCAGTATATCTGTTCTCATCGTGAATGTCAAGACTCTGGTGAGTTAATATTTCATATGTGACTCAATATTTCAGATTTGTGATTCAATTGCATTGTACTAGAAATCGGTGTTGTCATTCATTGTAGCTTGCTCATTGTTTGCTCAATATATTATTGAATATTTTAGACTTGTCTGTGTTCTATTTTGCTGGTTCAAAGGGGACTCTTATACCTTTTGTCAGGGCTAATTATTAACCATAACACTATGAATATTCAAATGTTATGTATTGGACGATTTTCACATTTATTAGAGAAACCTAATGGACCAACCTGATGTGAAGCCAATAGTTGTGTTGGTCGTTTCGTACCAGAATCGATCCCCGGACCGTATGTCACTAAATTGTTGACCTATTATATAGGCAAACGTTGGCCCAACGAGACCACCAGGAACAGGTGTCTCGCTCATAGCTCCTGGGTATAGGTCTACTTTGCCTGTGTCTCTGAAAGTGAGAGTGAGTGAGTATGGTTTTACATGGCCTTTACTAATATTCCAGCAATATTACATATGGATTTCAGACATTATTTCCACCATGGGAATCGAACCAAGGTGTTCTGCGTGACTTTAACCACTTGGCTACCACACCGCCCATGAAAATAGGAGTGAATTGGTGAGCGTGGATTACGCGATCTTTCAAACTAATTCAGCAACATCACAGCAGGGATACGGATGTCACATATTTTTGTCATGTTGGAAGTCGGAGAGGGGGGGGGGGAAGAAAGCAAGAGAGAGAGAGAGAGAGATTGAGTGACATTAGTTTTACGTCGCTTTTAGCATTATTACAGCAATATCACGGCGGGGACACCAACCGGGTTTTCACTCTAACCGCTAGGTTACCCTACCGCCTCTCCTGAAGAGGATTCAGGGTTTCAGATGTAGGGCAGAGCAAATAATGTTCGTCAAATACAGCCAGACTGTTGTGTCGACATTGGAGTAACAACTTCGAGTTATCCGTAGCTCGACACAACCGAAAATTGGTGAATACAGTAGGAATATGATGGGACCAAGCTTAAACGATAACCCGACAGTTGACAGAACAGTGTTTGACTATTTCAGTTCTGAATAGAACAGGACTATGATGGGACCAAGTTTAAACGATAACCCGATAGTTGACAGAACAGTGTTTGACTATTTCAGTTCTGAATAGAGCAGGACTATGACAGGACCAAGCTTAAACGATAACCCGACAGTTGACAGAACAGTGTTTGACTATTTCAGTTCTGAATAGAACTGGACTATGATAGGACCAAGCTTAAACGACAACCCGACAGTTGACAGAACAGTGTTTGGCTATTTCAGTTCTGAATAGAACAGCACTATGATTGGACCAGGCTTAAACTTCCAGATAACAGTGATAAACAGTGAAGTGTGATGGTGTAAACAATTAATTTGTTCACAAAAGAAAAAGAAAAACACTTACGAGTACACTGAAGAAGCGCATGAAGGGACGGTTGGTGTTGTGATTGAGATGGAATTGTCGGAGGCGAACTGGATCGCCTTGTCCCTGAAAGCCTGGTAGGATGGGAGGCCATGGTCGCGGCCTCGTTGAATGTTCAAGGACGTTATGTCTTCGGCCCCATTTGCTGACTGGACGTGCTCAAAGAGATGATCGGTCACACCTGCCAAAACAATATGTCCATGAGCATGGAAGCCTGTCGGTATTGCTATCTCATTTTAGAGGCCGATTATATATCTCATAGAAAGGATTGGGCAAGGGAGGTGAGGTCCAAGGAAGTCAGGGGATATTCCTAAAACAACCTAACAGTCCGTAGGAGGAGATCATGGAATATTTCACATATTTGGGGAGTTTTTTCAAAATGGACACTTTATAATGTCACCATAAGGCGCTTTTTATATGTATTTCTATCTTCATCTCAGTCATCCAGAATTATGACAAGCAGTGGGGAATGCCAACTGTTTTAGTACATTAGTGCAATAAAAATATCTAAATCACCCAAAAAGGGAAATATCCGATATCATCATCTTACAATTTTCATCTAACTGCTTTCTGACCCACCATTGGTAAACTTTTCGTCGACTTTCTGACTGTTGTCCTTCAAGAGCCCTTGGAAGACTTCTTTGATTCCATTGTTTGCATAGAATACATCCATAAACATATCCTGTATCTTGAGATTGGTGAAGTCCTTGACATTGTACGTTGCGCGGAGCAGCGAATGGCCAAATCTGTTAGCAGCAGTAGCAAAACTGTTGTAGAGACCAGGATTAACAGAAGCATCATAGGCATAAGTAGTGCCTAGGTCAAAAGCATCGTAGAAATCGTCACCTAGGATCAGAGGCAACCAATCTTCGTAGGTGATGCGCTGTATTGCTGCAATGACAATCCTGCGGGCTTCCTCGTAGAGAATTTCATCGTCCCAATCCCGGTGCTCTTGAGCAAGACCAGTTGCAAGCCTATTGTGCTGCTGAACCCATAGTGTATGCATGGCTGTTAAACCAGCGAAGACATTGACCCGAAAGTCACCTGAAACAAATTGTTTATTTCATGTTTATTTATTTGTTTACCGCCGCACCTAGCTATAGTCATTTTCCAGCTTTATGAAGGAGGTCTGTAAGTAATGGTATCTGGACCAAACAATCCTGTGATTGATATCTTGTGAGTTAATCTGAGCAATTGCTGTACGATGGTATGCATTAACCTTGTAAGACAGCCTGACCACTCTGTTTGTGACTTTTACGACAATCATTCCTGAAGACCAATTCCAACCTTTTTCTTCATGGAGGGCCTATAACACAAGTTCTAAAATAATGTTATTTGGTCTGATAATTTTTTCCCCGGAATACTCCTATCTGTGACAACTAGTCACCGGTCAAGACACAGATTATTTCATTAACTACCATCTGGTCGTATGGGAATCACTTATTTCATAGTGTCCCTTTAAGAAAGTACACAAAAATGTGACAACATATATCTTTTGTTAATGTCAGGAAAATAAGTCTATGTTACTGTTATAGAAGCGCATGTTTTTGCTCCATAGGAATAAAGACCGAAATAATGAACAAACATCTATACTGCCATACTTACTGATCATATGAAAATCATATGAAAAAGAAACCTACCTGCATTCGGGCACTTAGTATTCCCGTTTCTCAGTAGGCAAAACGGCTTGTCGGAATTTGGAGCCGGTTTCCTCCAGAAGAGGTTTTCAACAAACCTATATAATGACAAAACATTCGGGGATTTAAAGCAACAAAATCGTTCGCATAACCAGAGGAAATATCTGTTTATTTAAAGCCAATTCCGTTATACGGTCCCAACTAAACTATAAACTTGTGTTTACGAATCCCTATCAAATGGCGATAGGCCAGACATTCATGTGATAAACCAGGCATTTGCTGAAAGCTGAGAATATCTAGCCTTACCGGTGGCATCCGTCACACACACATGCAAAGGCAAGTCAATTGTTCACCTATAAACACCTCAGCGTGAGACTCGAGTCAATGAAAGAAATATGTTTCCGTCTTATTTGGCAAACAACCATATGCTAAACACTTTTTAAGCCTGAATGGTCTGATTTGGCAAACGGCCACATGCTAAACACTTTTAAGCCTGAATGGTAACAGTTTTGTGGTAAGAGCATGCCCGGTTGCATGACAAGAAGGATGAATTCATTCCTGAATTCAATCAAGGCTGTCACACAGCCTTCGTGATACCATACTGTCACGCTGAAGACAGATGATTTCAAGACAGATGAAACCTCGCTCTGTGCCGGCTCGGGCAACCAGCCTAGCGAGCCACTGAATGAGTGCACATAGTAGCGTATTCGGATACAGACTGTTTTATGACTACTTAAAAATTAAATATATGGTGTCATAATGCCTCACATATACACAATAATCACAGGTGTCACAAATTGTACTTACCTCCTGATTTTGTTCTAAGTTCGTCCAACTCCTCAACAGAGCCTCCGTAGACGGTGCTGGCGTCGATGTAGGAGGTGAGGATGTTGTACTGTTCCCGAGGTGACGTGTCTGCGGGAGATGCCGAGTTGGTGAGTGGATATAATTCTCAGATATTCCCATTATGATAATCGGTTGAACCCTAATCGCACTCGATTGATTCACCAAAGGTAAAAACGTCCAGGAACTTTCGCGCTACGACTGTCGTAAGTCTTATGTTTTATGGGATGGGAGGTACGATCGCCTTAAAGCTAAAATCACTTTGTCCAACTGCACCCTCTACCTGAGTGACCGACCCCGTAGTATAATGCATAGAGCGTCTGCCAGGAGACAGGAAGGTCCGTTGTTCGATTCCCGGTCGCGTCATACCAAAAGACGCCAAAATATATTTAATTGTTATTACCCTAATCTGGGCCCCGTCTCGTATATCCCAAGTTAGGGCGCAAAGTATTGATTGATTAGGCTTCAATACTACACTGTTTACTACGTGTTGTAGTTGACAGAGTTCTAGTAACATTTAACTGCTCCCTTAATACAGTGGGCAACATTCGCCAGCGATTCAAAATCACAGGTCGGAGTGATTGAGTGAGTGAGTATGGTTTTACGCCGCTTTTTAGCAATATTCCAGCAATATCACGACGGGGGACACCAGAAATGGGCTTCACACATTGTACCCATGTCGGGAATCGAACCCGGGTCTTCGGCGTGACGAGCGAACGCTTTAACCACTAGGCTACCCCACCGCCCCATCACAGGTCGGACAACAGACAGGCCAAGAATAGGCAGACCTAGGGTGACCACGCCCCCTAAAGATCGCTACCTACGCACCTTGCGTCTGTGTAAGATATTCTAGCGTTTGGTAGTGTGGTCAGCAGACAGAAAGTAGCAAGACGACTAAGGGCAGCGGTATCAGAGCCTACAGATCCTACAGAAGCCCGCTGTTGACCAATGATGAATACGATGGACATGAAGAGTGAGGCGTTGGCGACGTCATAATTGACAGCGCGTCCTCTTCACCGACGAGAGCAGGTTATACATGTTCCATTCTGATGGCAAACAACGCGTAGGAAAGGAGAACGCACTGTCGTTTGTTGCGCGTCCTCTTCACCGACGAGAGCAGGATATACATGTTCCATTCTGATGGCAAACAACGCATAGAAAAGGAGAACGTACTGTCGTTTGTTGCGTACAGCAGGTCGTACCCTTTGGGGCTAGGGGTGCCCTGGGGTGTGGACGCATTTGTGGTGACGAGAGGACGCCATTGGCCATCACTGATGGTAATTTGAATGCCGAACGCTACAGAGATGAGGTCCTACGCCCTGTCCTGATTCCATTCCTTCGTTAAAAGCCACGGGGTATCATGTTCAAACACCACAATGCCAGGCTTCATGCAGCTAACGTCGTGCAAAACGTATCATTAACGTCAACAACGGTCATGCGTCACCCTGGCCAGCTCGCTCTCCAATCCCACAGAGAACTTTCGGGATATCATGGGCAGACAAATTCGACGGCAACAACCTCCCAATACTCATTGCAGTCTTCCATGAAGAATGGCGACGCATTCTATGTGACGTCATCAGGCGACTGGCGAATTAGGTGCGTAGGAGAGTGTTTGCCTGCAGCTAATCCACTGGAGGTCACACACGCTACTAGGGTGAAACATACACCACCTTTGGCCATGTTGTGCCGAGCTGACCATTTGGACATGTATTGAAAAACTGTTCTGTGCTCCTCACATTGACATTACCAGACTTATTCCATTGTTCATTGTATTGTTGTGACTGTTGCAACAAGGTTTGAGCACATATTGATGTTTAAAATACCGTTGATTGTTGTTTCTTCGCTATCGAGCTTCAAATCGGCTGCCAAATTCCGTTTGGAGATTAGTTTACAACACTGTTTACAGCACCTGAACAAGTTAATTGACTAGCTTCTAGTACACCCCTGTTTACAGCTCCTGTAGAGATTGACTGACTTCTAATACAACACTGTTTACAGCTCCTGTAGAGATTGACTGACTTCTAGTACACTCCTGTTTACAGCTCCTGTACAAGTTGATTGACTGGCTTCTAGTACACCCCTGTTTACAGCACCTGTACAAGTTAATTGACTAGCTTCTAGTACACCCCTGTTTACAGCTCCTGTAGAGATTGACTGACTTCTAATACAACACTGTTTACGATTCCTGTAGAAGTTGACTGACTTCTACTACAACACTGTTTACAACACCTGTAGTGGTTGCTAGGTAATACTTACTTTGTGGGGAGGATTGCGATCGGCTAAATGGTAGACAGTCGTTAAAGTACCTGTCGCCGGACGGGATAACGATTGGGAAACAATTTCCGCTGAAAATAGAAAACAGTTTGGTGACTATGGAACTTGTTCCCTTCTATGCTGAGACGACATCTTCAGGAGATACATTATGTTTTATTATATAATTATTTTTAGAAATATTTGTCTTGGGAACAAATAATGTCAGTTGTTCTGTACTAAGTATCCATACTCTGGATATATGGATATAAATATATTATTATCAAGCAAAATGGTATATCTTTGTATGGCGAGTAGGTGTATATTCTCCAATGCTGCATATATCGAAATGCCTCACTCTGAGTCATAGTCGGGATGCTTTCCGCTGCTGTCCATTCCTGTACAGCATCCGTGAGCTTTGAACAGATAATGAAATGGCTGTAGCTACTCCCGAACCCGTCATTTCGGTTAGTTTCTTTGAGTGTGGGATTTTCCATAAAGGGCAATGTAGGGAGACAAGAACATGATAAAAAGCTAGAGTACTACTTGAAGTACACGGAAGTACTACAGTATTGCCAACATAGGGGTATGGGGCGTGAAGGTAAAGTTGATATTGTTGCAGGTAGAAAGAGAATATGTTGAAGAAACTACTGTTTTGGTGAAACAATACAATGCATAGAAACATTTGGAAGAAATTGTAAGGGAGATAAAAAGACATAAAGAGAAAAGGTTTGTAGACAGAAAGAGATAAAGAGAATAGTGTTGTAGACAGGATTAGATAATGATAAAGGGAAGAGCGTTGTAGACAGAATTATATAATGATAAACAGAATTCTGTTGTTGACAGGATTAGATAATGATAAAGGGAATAGCGTTGTAGATAGAATTATATAATGATAAACAGAATTCTGTTGTTGACAGGATTAGATAATGATAAAGGGAATCGTGTTGTAGATAGAATTAGATAATGATAAAGGGAATAGAGCTGTAGACAGATTTAGATAATGATAATGGGAATAGAGCTGTAGACTCCTAGGGCTGGATATTGCCCTGGTTCTCATATTGCGATATATTGCAATAATTCAAGAGATATTGCAATACATATTGTGATATATTGACTGGAATGTTTCTGTCGAAGTGCGTACATCATAAATTCATAATAGCTCTGTGTGTGCGACATCATCTTCTTAGTTGCTGTTACACCATACTTTCAGGCTTCCTGTGCCCATTGTGTATGGGTGTATGCCAGTGGTGTACAGATAAATGATATAGAGCCTTAATGTGGAATGTTTCGTTGAAGTAACTGTATTGCAACAAAGTTTTGCGAACATAATGATAAAGGTAAAAGTATAACATGATTTTCATGATCAGTGTTGTTTGCTTCAACAGAATGCACTTCAAAGCAGTATGTAATCATTGTTACTGTTTGTCAGTGATTCATTCACATTCAACTCTAACATAAACATGTGTTAACATGAACTGTTGTAAAATGAAACAAGAACATGATTTAGGTGAACTACTTGAGCATAAAATCTCATGTGATCTCCAATAACTAAGATCCTTGACTAGAATGTCATTATACAGTCCTACAAGATCTATAAGACTTTGGCTTTTACCATAAATTGATAACATAGTCCCATTATGAAACAAAACAAAAATAACAAAATAATGTCAATTGTGAAATGGTCACTCAGAGCCAATACCTCAACTTATAAGTCTGAATAAAAGATTGGTCAAATCTTTGAAGGACATTTAGAAGTGGAATGCATAAGAAAAGCAAGATTTATGGATGTCAACTTTTTTATTGTGAATATTCGTGACCTGATGAAAGAGCAAGCATACCCTCCGAAAAGTTGTGTTATTCACAACAAGAAGTTGACGTCCATAAATCTTGCTTTTCTTAAAAGACCGGTCCATTTGAGGCAACTTAATTCCTCTAAAACGTCACATATGAAACAATTCAAACCCAAAAACCAAAAGCATTTGATAGAATATTTGGCACTTGTAAAATGTTACATGAAACAGAAAAGAAACAAAGGTATATTTGGCACTTTTAGAGCACATGTTGCTATGGAAATCAAGGGCAGATAATTCAAATGGAACTAACTTTGGATGAACCAATATATTGCAGAATCTGAACCATATCGCGATAATCGTATCGCGAGATACTGTACCGGTATATACCGGTTTACCGGTAATATTACACAGCCCTAAATAATGATCAAGGGAATAGAGCAGTAGACAGAACTGGATAATGATAAAGGGGATAGTATTGTAGACAGAATTGGATAATGATAAAGGGAATAGTATTGTAGACAGAATTAGATAATGATAAAGGGAATAGTATTGTAGACAGAATTGGATAATGATAAAGGGAATAGTATTGTAGACAGAATTAGATAATGATAAAGGGAATAGTATTGTAGACAGAATTGGATAATGATAAAGGGAATAGTATTGTAGACAGAATTAGATAATGATAAAGGGAATAGTATTGTAGACAGAATTGGATAGTGATAAAGAGAATGGTATTGTAGACAGAATTGGA
The DNA here is from genome assembly GCF_003918875.1 of Haliotis rubra. Taxonomy (NCBI): domain Eukaryota; kingdom Metazoa; phylum Mollusca; class Gastropoda; order Lepetellida; family Haliotidae; genus Haliotis; species Haliotis rubra. The sequence goes on from NW_025764892.1 coordinate 3,800,033, forward strand.
TAATGATAAAGGGAATAGTGTTGTAGACAGAATTAGGTAATGATAAAGGGAATAGTGCTGTAGATAGAATTAGGAAAGACCGTTGACAGAAAATAACCAAACGAGTTTAACATGGGATGACTATTTTAACTTTCTTACCGTCCGTCCCTGGTGTCCCAGCATAGTCGTGAGCCATGAACTGCCCCCACTGCATGACCAGCAGGTTCAGCGAGGCCTCCAGGGTGCTGTCATTGTCGTTGGGAAAACACGCAACACTAACAGCTCTGGCACTGGGTAGTCCATCTAACCGGGGTTTACCGGTAGCTGGAGGTCAAATCATTCAGTTGTATATGGAGATCCCCATGTATCATTGTGTTTATAAACATGACGCTTATGAACTATGTTTAAGCTGTTGGAATTGAAATATTTGGAAATATTTGAAGCTTATTTTTATATATTTTGAAATATCTGAAGTTTATTTTGAAACATTTTGAAACATTTGAAGTTAATTTTGAAATATTTGAAGTTCGTTTTGAATTTTTTTTTAAATTGTGTTTCACAAAAAATATGTGTCATGTATACTTTATGTCGCTAATAATATTTAGTGTGATTTCATGTATGGGTTTAACAATGCTTAATCGACTTTTAGAAACATACTATCATCATAAACGGCATCGATGAGTCTTCGAAAGTCCTGTAGAGGAGCTCCCCATCCTGGGTTGTCCAGGTTGTTGCAGACTCCACTCAAGGGGCGGATGGTGAAGTCGTTGGTGCATGTGCTGGAACCGTAAACAGGTGTATTATGTGAACAGCCTCATTTCCACAATTTAAACTAGCGTTCAAAAACATTGTTTTGGGATTTTGGCAAGGAGCTGAATATTAGTTCAACCATGAGCAGCCTGAAGCTAGCAGCGGGTTCGTTATTCGTTTTTCGAATAACAAATAACGTGCTAGCGGCGGGTTCGTTATTCACTCTATGCCTATCAGTTCTATCAAATATAACATATAAGATAAAAGCTATCCAGCACCGGGTTTGTCAAATAACGCGCTAGCAGTAGTGTGGTCATACACTGAAACCATGTAATGAAAGGCAGGTTCCTTTCACAGGTGTACTACTGTGTAGAGCACTTCTGAATAATGAAAGGCTAACCTACACCGGGCTCGTTATTCAGTGTATGTACATCAATTCTATCAAACATACGATAACAAATATAACATGTGGTATTTCCAGCGGGTCCGTGTTTCGTTATTCGTTTTCGAATAACGAATAACGTGCCAGCAGCGGGCGTTTGTTATTCCCTCTATGCCCATCAGTTCTATCAAATGTAAGATAGTCTATATTCCGACAACTGTTTATAACTCAGCACTTCCGAATTGCAAAATCCTTACCAGAACTGGGTTCGTTATTCAGTGTATATCCATCAAGTCTATGATCACCTGTCGGCCCGACCGCCCGGGGCGGGTTATTTTCAACACGGACTGCCAGATCCTTAAATTCACCTGCCCGACGGTCTCGTTAAGATTTAAATCATTATCATTTTACAAGTTTTATTTTAATTATACTAAGTGAATTAGTATTTTTTGTGGGAAGGTAGGTTTTGGTCAGGTTGGCCAGTTTTACATCTAACCAGCCCTGTGGTCAGGCTGAAACTTTTGGGAGTTTCATACCCTGCTGTGTCTACAGTCAATCTCCGAGCTACTGTTAAGTAATTCAGTACTTCTGAATTATGAAAAACAAAATATCCCCGGATTAATTATTTGGACATCGGACAACAAACAAATATAAGATACGACATTTCCAATTGTTTTTTCTATTTTCGTTATTTGTTCTCGACTAACGAAAACATGACAGCAGATGATTGTGTTATTCAAACGCTGTATGTTAACAATCATTGTAAGTCACCGTTATTCGAAAAACGAATAAGGAACACGCTGCTAGCACGTTATTCGCAAAACGATTCCGCTGCTAACCTCAGACTGCGTCCACCATACCAGAAAACAATAATATTTTGTTTCTAAATCCCGTGGCTATTTATTCTAAGCTATTTAAATTCATGTATTTTCAACAGTCTTAAAATAGCTACCGTATGTGAGAATGTCAAATATTTTGTGCATGAGGATCCGGGTAGGTATAACAAATAATCCAATAATAAAAGTGAAATTCTAAGTGAATGTTCATGGTGATACCCTTGTCAGTGTAGATCAGTGTGCGCTCAATTTTCATTCTAAGATCCTTAGGGAATATACAGACAGTAAGGGAGGCGCTGAAAGTTTGATAGTCACATTACCATTTCGTCCTAAGTTTCCTATGCTCATGCTGATGATCACTGGATTGTCTGGTCCAGACTTGATTAAAAAAAACCCGGGTCAACATGCATTTCATGCCAAACTATAGTCCAAGATCTTAATCCGTCAGTATTCTGCATTCAAGAAACCTATCTAAAGCAGACGGATCCTTTTGACCTACGTCAGTTTAATGCATATAACTATTTTTCTCCCCCAGGTGACAGGGCTACTGGTGGATCATCTATCCTGGTGAGGAATAATGTTATACATAGCCTAGTCACACTCAAAACAAATCTCCAAGCCGTGGCAGAGCGACTTACATTACAAGTTGCATTTACTCTTTGTTCGTTGTATCTTCCACCTTCATCTGCTATCCAGTTAACTGATCTACAAGTTCTTTATGATCAACTACCTAAACCCTGTTGATCATGGGTGATTTAAATGGCCACAACCCACTCTGGGGTGGTACTAATACCAACAACAAAGGTAAATTACTGGAGGATTTCATCTCAAATAATGATCTATGCATTTATAATAACGGTTCAAAGACATATTTACATCCTGGCACAGGAACATATTCAGCTCTTGATTTGTCTATTTGTGATTCCAACCTATTGAGTGAATTCGAATGGTCAGTCCACGATGACCTGTGTGGAAGTGACCATTTCCCAACAATATTAAAACCCGTGAACCCAACTGATGTTCCTCCAACGTCAAGATGAAATTTTAAAAAGGCCAACTGGCCGTTATATGAAAAACTCTGTACTGACAAACTTAAACCACAACGTTTTATTAATGTTCCTGATGCTATAAAATATTTCTCTGACATATGAAGCACCATAGTTGATAAGTGTATCCCAAAGTCCTCTACAATTACACACATACGGAAACTGATGCTGATTGCAAACAGGCTAGGAAGGCACGGAAAAAAGCTGAAGATTATTTCCGTCGTCATCCTATGGTCCACAATTTTAACAAATTTAAAATCTTAAACGCTAAAGCACGGCGTACATTCAAACAAAATAAACGCCAATCTTGGCGAAACTATGTATCTAATATCAATTCCCGAACGCCTATTTCCAAAGTATGGAATATGATCTAGAAAATAAAAGGTAAGGGCTCTAGATCTAGCATTCACCATCTCAAAGACGGAAACCAGTTATTAACTAATAAATCCGATATTGCTAATAAACTTGGCGAAACACTGGCACAACATTCTTCCTCCTCAAATTAGGTACCTCAATTCCATGAGCACCATACTGCTCTTGACCAGGCCCACGATACTGCTACAGGAGCTGCTAACATCCATTATCAACTTCTGAAGCATTTACCGGAATCATGTTTAGAGACCCTTTTGAATATTTCCGATTAAATGTGTACATGTGGAGAGTTTCCTTCTTCATGGCGCGATGCTATTATTGTACCCATCCCTAAACCTGGGCGTGACCATACTGATCAATCGAATTATCGACCGATCTCACTAACTAGCTGCGTTTGCAAAACCATGGAACGCATAATAAATAATCGACTTGTGTAGTACTTGGAAACTAATAACAGATATTCAATGTGGTTTCCGTAAAAACAGAAGTACCATCGATCATTTAGTGCGTTTAGAGTCCTTTGTAAAAAATGCCATTATTCAAAAACAACATGCAGTGTCGATCTTTTTCGATTTAGAAAAAAACATATGACACAACATTGAAACATCGTATTTACACGATTTTGGATTGAGAGTCCGTTTGCCTCAATTTATATCCAATTTTTTAAGTGACAGGCAATTTCAAGTCCGGGTGGGTTCTACCCTGTCTGATCATTACAATGAGGATCAAGGTGTCCCACAAGGTAGTATTTTGTCTGTGACTTTATTTAGTGTCAAAATCAACAGTTTATCAAAGGTTTAAAATGATTCAATTGATGGATCCCTTTTTGTGGATGATTTTAATATTTCTTGTCGTGGTAAAAATATGCATACTATTGAACGGCAAATGCAGTTTTGTCGAAACAAAATAAATAAATGGTGTCTAGAAAACGGCTTTAAATTTTGTACGTCCAAAACTAATTGTATACATTTTTGCCGTAAATACAAACCACATAAAGACCCTGAACTATTTCTAAACGGCACACCTATCAAAGTTGTAAAGGAGGCCAAGTTTCAGGGTCTTATTTTCGATTCCCACTTGACGTTTTTGTCGTATATTAAATCACTTAAGGCTAAATGTCTGAAGCCACTCGACTTGTTAAAAGTTGTTTCCATTTCAAAATGGGGAGGGGATCAAACTACCCTATTTCACTTATACAGATCACTCGCTCCAAACTTGATTATGGCTCCACTGTATATGGTGGAGCCTGTAAAAGCAACCTTAAAATATTAGATTCTATCCATCACAAAGGTCTCAGACTTTCTCTTGGATCTTTTAGAACTTCTCCTGTTGACAGTGTCTACGTCGAAGCAGATGAGCCATCTCCTACACAACGACGTATAAAATTATCTTTACAATATACTACAAAACTATACTCTAACAAATCTAAGCCTGCATTTAATTGTGTCTTCGATCCCCTCTATGAGGATTTATACAATAAGAAACCTTCTCTTGTTCCGCCTCTTGGTCTCAGAATTAAACCATTCATTTCTGCTACCGGCATTGAGCTGGACAATATATCTCCTTCCCCGTCTCCTTTCTTCTCCTCCTTTGCAATTGCTTAGGCCCCAGGTTGACCTAACATTGACCACATTTAAAAAATCCGAAACTAATGAATTACAGTATAAACAAGAATTTAGTCAGTTAATAAATAAATATAATACATACAAATCCGTATTTACAGATGGGTCCAAGGATGGGGCGCAGTAACTTGTGCCACTGTCATTGGATCCAGAACAATAACTTCGCGATTGCCTGATAACAGCTCTATTTTCACAGCAGAAGCAAACGCAATACTAACAGCTCTTTAATATATTAATAGACACCCCAATAAAACAATATATTATATTTTCAGATTCTCTTTCTTGCCTTCAGGCTCTAAAATATGTCTCTTGTAAACATCCAACAAATCTGTGACACCACTTCTTATTCCATACTCTGATTACAAAGCTAGCATTAGAACTTACATCCGTGAGCTTATGCAAAAGAAGTGGGACACCCAAGTAGGTATCAATAAATTACATGCAATAAAACCAACTATCGGTTACACCTACTTGGGTTGTCAGTCCAGATTTGAAGAGGTCATCATACGACGATGTCGTATTGGCCACACAAGATATACTCATGAGTACCTACTAAAAGGTGAGGATCCTCCGTTTTGTATCCCTTTTGATGAAAGAATCACGGTCAAGCATGTCTTGAATATTCCATCACAAGGGATATCTATTTCAAATCACGAACTATGAAGGATCTTTTTAGTAATATAAGTTCTCATTTCATTATTGCATTTTTAAAATAATTAGATTTGTTAACTGATTTGTAAATAGATAAATATTTTATGATTGGAAGTTTGAATTAATAACTAAGATTGTTAGTGGCTGTATCCTCAAAGGGGGGTTAAAGTACTGTAAATTTATTGTCCTCCTGAGAGGATACGTAAGTTCACAAACATTCAAAGTAAATTGAAACTCTCCGCTATTTTTAATCGTAGAATATGTGTGTGTTTAAATGTATGGCTAGATTTGTCTACGTTGCTAGCGGCTGAGGGGATGGTGTAAATCCAGCTAGGGTCCATGTAGGTAGCAAATGTACTATGGTGATCTACCTTCAGTCGTTGGCAATCTTCAGCCTGTTTTTATATTGTATTGTCATTAATAGTTCCAATATTTTAGATTTAATTGCTAGTTTTAAATGGATATCTGTGATACACTAGTAGTTTTACTGTTCTTCGTCAACAGGTTTTTTAAATTCTAACTTTATTGATCTTTAATATAATTATAAACTGTTCTCGTCACGATATGGCTCGTCACGATATGTCATCAACTGACATCAATAGACTGACCACTGGTCAGATTTGTTGACTTTCACAACCAATATAGGTTGTCCAATATAGGTTGTTGGGCCCTTCTCTGACCTGAATACCGATGGGGAGACAAGCTTGGGTTTCTGGGGGCATATTCAATTCAATGAGTGAGTGAGTTTAGTTTTACGCCGCACTCAGCAATATTACAGCTATATGGCGGCGGTCTGTAAATAATCGGATCTGGACCAGACAATCCAGGGATCTCAATTCAATACAGACGCAGATGCGAATTGTCAGGGATAAACGGTCGTGGTTGACATGGCTATTGTAACTCTGAAGTACTCTCCGTTTCAAACGGCTCTGTACTTTGCTTCTTAGCTTCAAAGACCCGTGAAGATCCGGGGTAGAATAGGTCTTCAGCAACCCATGTGCTTGCCATAAAAGGCGACTATGCTTGTCGTAAGAGGCAACTAACGGGATCGGGTGGTCAGTTTCGCTGACTTGGTTGACACATGTCATCGGTTCCCAATTGCGCAGATCGATGCTCCTGCTGTTGATCACTGGATTGTCTGGTCCAGACTCGATTATTTACAGACCGCCGCCATATAGCTGGGATATTGCTGAGTGCGGCGTAAAACTAAACTCACTCACTCACTCTTAAAACTGTAGTGTTAAACGTTTGCGCTTTCCACCTTTAAATGGGTATGTCAGATGATGCACGTATACATTGGTATTATTTCAACGGTACTTTAGATGATAGTTTAAACAGTATCGATGCGCGTTATTTCACAAAGTGCTTTATATGCATACCAGAAGACGGATAGATTTGTGTTGTTGTTTTACATAAAGTGAGTAAATTATGTGATTTTGGGCGATAACACAACCTAATCACAGCGGCGATTGGGAAATCGAGCCCTGGTCTTCGACGTGATACATTTCGTTTATTCAATATGATATCTAATTTTGTGTTGCTTTAAACAGTTTATCTTTTAGGTATAATTTTCAACATCATTGTGATTAGGTGTTATTTGGAAATCACATGAACATCACAGCAGTGACTTTCAATATAGCTGTGTATATTCCATGTTATATTGGAAAACTTGCTAAAAATAATTTACACAAGCGTTTATAATGGCGCTCTTCGTAAGCTGACGCATCGTATAAAACTACCTACCTGACCCTTGAGCTGAGGTCAACCTTCTCCCGAGCCACAATCTCATTGAGTTTCGATCCAGGGTGCCACGTCCTAGCAGTAGCTGGATAAGACCAAAATTAAAGAGCTTTAGGATGGAATAAGGAACACATAAAGTGATTGGTGCATATTCTTGTACCCAGCCAGTAACATTTAGGGGTTGTGTTTACACTCATTAGAAGGGTATACGAGTGAATGAGTGAGTTAAAATTTAACGTCAGATCGGCAATATTTCAGCCATATCGTGACGAGAACATTTGATATTCAAATGAAATATATGTAAATTATAAAAAACCTGTCGACGAAGGACAGTAAAACAACTAGAATATCAGAATTACAACTAAAACTAGTATGGAGAGTTAAAACTGATAGCACTATTTGGACAATACAATATAAAAACAAGCTATAGATCGCCAACACCAGTAGGTAGATCACCAAACTAGGGACCATGGGGACTTACAGTACCTTGGCTACCTGCATGGACCCTAGTTGGATTTACGCCATCCCTTCAGCTGCTGGCGATTTAAGAAATGTTAGCCACAATTAAAATGACAAGAATGCTACGTTTAAAAATCCTGGCAAGTTTAAATGGACTTTGAACATTTTGGGACTTACGTACCCTCTCAGGAGGACAATAATTTTACACTACTTCAACCCCCTTTGAGGGTACAGCCACTAACAATCTCAGTTACTAATCTAAACTACCAATAATAAAATATGTATCTATTTACAAATCAGTTAACACAAGGGTACACGAAGTATGAAGTCCAGACTACCAGTTGTCCGGCTTCCATTTCTGTCGAAACCGGGAAGCCTGAATCAGTTAGATCGCTGACGTTGTGTGCTGGCGATTAGGTGCCTGGCTCTAAGTGTGCTGGTTCGAATTCCGACTGGTACTCAACCCCTTAAAGAACTTACATCTGTACTTAAGTGAGAAAGCGAAATCCCAAATTTAACATTTGTTACATGATACAAATCTACTGTGGATTCATCAAATCGGCAATCGCCGTTTTCTTACTTCTTTC